>NC_083316.1:99581428-99626639 GCF_963455315.2 Globicephala melas
ACACAAGAGGTTTCTCCATTTGTTTGGATCTTACATAGTTTCTTTTATCATTGTTTTATTGTTTACTGTATATAAGTATTTTACCTCACTAGTTTACTCCTAAGAATTTTATTCTTTTTAGAGTTATTGTAAATGGGATGTTTTTCTCAATTTCCTTTTAAGATAGTTTATTGCTAATGTATAGAAAGGTAAATTATTTTTTTGTGTTTATTTAATATCCTGAAACCTTACTGAATTTGCTTACTAGTTCCAACAACTTTTTTTTTTCATTTAGTCTTTCTATGTATAAAACCATGATATCTGCAAACAGGGGCAATTTCACTTCTTTCACTGTGATTTGGATGCCTCTTATTGCCTTTTCTTGTCTAATTGGTCTGGCTAGGACTTCCAGTACCATGTTGAATAGATATGACAGAGCAGGTACCTTTGCCCTGCTCCTGATTTTAGAGGAAAAGCTTTCAGTTTTGTACCTTTGAGTATGATGTTAGTTCCTGGCTTTTAATATATGTCTTTTATTATATTGAGGTTTTCCTTCTATACCTAGTTCATGGAGAGTTTTTATCATGAAAGGGTGTTGAATTTTGTCAAATGTTTCTACTGTAGTTGTTGAGATGGATCATGTAGTTTTTATCCTTTATTCTGTTAATGTGGTGTATCACATTCATTAATTTTTTTAAATGAATCATTCTTAAATCCAGGGATAAATTCCATTTGGTCACCATGTTTATTGGGGTACTCTTGGGGTACTCTTCCCATCTTAATTATATTATTATTATTTTTATTATTCTTAATTTTTTTTCTATTGTGTTTTCAGAGTTCCTTATATATTTTGGATATAAACCCCTTTCTGATATATGCTTTGCAAATATTTCTCCTATTCCATAGCTTACCTTTTTGTTTTGTTCATTGTTTCTTTTGCTGTGCAGAAGCTTTTCAGTTTGTTATAGTCCCCCTTATCTATTTTCACTTCTGTTGCTTATGCTTTTAATGTCATACCCCCCAAATCATCACCCAAACCAAATTCAAATATCTCTCCCCCCTATGTGTTCTACTAAGAGTTTTATGGTTTCATGTCTTATATTTAATTCTTTAATCCATTTTGACTTCATTTTTCTGAGGAGAGATGTAAGATAGGGGTCCAGTTTCATTATTTTGCTTCTGATTATTCACTTTGTCCATTTATTCAATAGACTATGCTATTCCCACTGAGTATTCTTGGCTTGCTTGTGAAATAGTAGTTGACGGTATATGTGAGGGTGAACATATGTGAATCTTGTGAACTCTAAATTCTGGTCCATTGGTCTATATATCTATAGACCAGTATCATACTGTTTTGATTATGGTACAATAACTTTTAGTATAGTTTGAAATCAAGAAGTGTGATGCATCCAGATTGCTTCTTCTTTTTCAGAACTGTTTTGGCTAGAGTTTTTGGTAGTTCTGTACAAATTTTAGCATTGTGTTTTCTATCTGTGAAACATACCACTGGAATTTTGGTAGGAAAAGCACTGAATCTTTTAGATGGCTTTGGGATGTATGGACATTTAAACAAATTAATACTACCAATCCATGAATGAACACAAGATATCTTTCCATTTGTTTGTGTGTACTTCAATTCCTTTGATCAAATTTTTGTAATTTTTACTGTACAGAACTTTCACCTCTTTTGTTTAATTTATTCCTAAATATTTTATTATTTTTGATGCTATTGTAGATAGGCTTTTTTTTTTTTTTTTTGCTGTACACAGGCCTCTCACTGTTGTGGCCTCTCCCGTTGTGGAGCACAGGCTCCGGACGCGCAGGCCACTGGCCATGGCTCATGGGCCCAGCCACTCTGCGGCATGTGGGATCTTCCCAGACCGGGGCACGAACCCATGTCCCCTGCATCGTCAGGCAGACTCTCAACCACTGCGCCACCAAGGAAGCCCTAGATAGGCATTTTTTAATTGCTATTTCAAATATTTTGTTGTTAGTGTACAGAAACACGACTGATTTTTATTTATTGATTTTTTTTAGCTTGCAGCTTTACTGAATTTGTTGATTGGTTCTAACAGTTTAGTACAGTCCTTGAGATTTTCTAAACATAAGATCATATCACTTGCAAACAAAGAGTTTTACTTCTTCCTTTCTGATTTGGCTCTCTATTTCTTTTTCTTGCCTTATTAATCTGTCTAGAACTTCTAGAACTATGTTGATTATGAGTAATGAAAATGAGCACCCTTTTCTTCTTCCTGATCATAGAAGAAAAGTTTTTAACCATTCACAGTAGAGCATGATGTTAGCTGTGGCCTTGACATATATGGACTTTATTATGGTAAGGTATGCTTCTTTTATCCCCAGTTTCTTAAGCATTTTTGTAATAAGTAATGTTTAATGTTGTCAAATATGGGGCAAGATAAGATAAAGGATAGGGAAACATATGATACGAAATGAAAGTAGTTCAAAATTAACATTTTTTTAGTTAAAAATATGTTTGAAGTGCAGAGAGCTTTGGCTGGTAATAAAAAATATTCCAGAAAAACTTGGACAAAAATGTTTCAGACACAGCTAAAAATATAAATGCTGTAAATGTCATATTAAGTTTTGCTTCAGTTTGATTTTTTAAACTTCTTTCTCAGAAAGAGTCAGATTTCAGAAAAGCTTCCCAATAATTGGTATAGGAAACAATGTGTTTTAGAGCACATTCTACTGAGTTGGAAGGATTTGAATCATAATCCTTATCTCTAGTGTTCAGTAAGATGTGAAGTATTTCTTAGAAATGGTTCTATTTGTCTGTGTACAAAACATGAGATTGCAAGCAAAATTGTGAAATGTCAGTGTTTGCCATAATTTATCTAATCACTTATCTAATAATTGTGACCCATCTCATTTTTTCTTATGTTTGGATATATCTCATGCCCCTTAGACAGAGCTGGCCAAGTTTCAGATCTACATTTCCCGCCAGTCTCATGATAAGAGTGGCATTTGGTGAAGGAGTTCTAGGGACACCTAAAATGGGTTTCCTGGATTTGGGGGATATGTGAATAGAGAAACTGGATCCTGCTACCTTCTCAATAAATTTGAAATATTTTCCATAATCACAAAAATAATATAAAAGGGCTACATTTTCTGCTATCATGAAAATATTTTACAGAAGAAATGGAGAAATGCATGGAATGAGCTAGTTGTACCTCATTGTGTTCAGTCTGTCTAAACTTCCCCGTGGGAATTTCTTTCAATAAGTCCCTGTTGCTTAAATTGTCCTTTATGAAAAAGTTCACATGCTTTTGTACTATATATGTTTTCCCACGGGCAGTCAGGTGCCTGTCCATGTGCTGTAAATAAAGTGGGGAGTGTGTCTCAGGTCACTCAATTTCTCTTCAAGCCATGGGAAGAAATTCAACTCTACCAGTATTGAAGGCACTTTGACATGTTACTTCCAGAACTTTAATTTGTGTGCAAGTAAATCATGTGATATTTAAAGATGTTATTAAAAGTGAACGATTTCATATTATGATTACTATTCCTATCAGGGAAGCCTTCTAAAAGATACTAGAAGTGAATTAAACTCTCCAAGGGAAATCAGTGCTGTTTCTTGGTCTGTCACATAATAAAATGTCAAAGGAAAGATGATAAGGAAGCAAATTGACTAAGATGATATATTTGGCATTATGGAACTTTGAGGTTTTATCTGCACAAACAGATTAGATAAGATTGGAGCTTAAAATTCTGATTTAATTTGGCATGTCTTCCCTATCTAGAGGCAGACTGATGTGGATTCTAATATTCAATGGCCTATAAAAAAGATGACACCAAACTTCTCTTTTCTACTTTATCTCCAAAGTCTGATCAATAATTTTCCTTTAGGTGCTTTCTGCCTTTCAAAACAAAATCCCTCAGCCTGGCTTTATGCTATGTTTATGGCTGGTTTTTTTTAAGTAAAAAACTTTAGATAAAATGCTACTACCACTTATTTCACCTGATACTCAGTATATCACGAGTAACAGTAAATATTTGTCCTCTGAATATGCTATCATCCCACCTGGGAACAACAAAAATACCTTCAATATTTAAAGTTAAATCAGAATGAATATAATATATGAATTGTACAGATCATCTTAGGTTATCTAACTAAACTTACATTGACATTTTTAAAGGAAAATAATTATTAAAAATATAAGGGGTTTGATTGATTTTTTTATGAATTAGAATCTGTCTTCCTGTCAAATATATATGACAAATACATTGTGTATATGCTTACATGTACCTTAAAGCAGAAAAACATGACTTCAAATATTGATAATTGCTTCTGGGAGTCCACTAGGATGAAAGATTGTACCAAGTATATACAAATCTATTGACACATATGAAGACTTGTAAGAGAAAAAGTAATCTTTATTCTTCTGTGACAGAAGATCTTTATTATACTCAACTTTCCCCAAATTATAATATCTCATTGTAACAGAGAGAAGTTAAATAGACTCAGTATAAATAAGTTGTTTATGAGTAGCAATGTGTTGAGTAGAAATTATTCCTATTGGCTTTCTTAAATATGTTTTGAAAGAAACATTTGTTCCTTTAGATGTCATTTGAAATCTTTTGTTTTCTTCTTCCCAAATTTAGTATGGGATTTTGGATATTATAAAACCAATAGGGGAAAAACCTTCTTTTCCCTATTTATATATAGAGTTTGACATTTTTCCCCCACAAAAATAATTGTTTTCAACTCATCTATGTCTTCATCAGAAAAAAAATGTTACATTTTTCTTTGAGAATTTCTAATAATGATCCAAATAAATTAATTTTAACAGCAAAAGAAAGAAAATTATTTACATTTATATGCCTGTGGAATAAATTTTATTGAGTGATATCTTTCTTGAAACACCAACCAAAATATACAGTGTGTCTTTTCTTTTACTCTAGCGTGATTTGAAGGTTTTCTGTTAATCATATGCTACTTTGGCCTTGGCTAAATAAAGATATTCTTATCTCTAAAGTATACTCTATATTTGCTCTCCATTCATATAACACATACATGTATGTATATTTCTTTTCATTTTTCATTAGAATGAAGAGAAATTGATATTGAATATGATGGTAGTTTGTTTTCATGAGTAAAGAAAAAGAAAAGACTGAGATGGAGTGAGGAGAAGCTATCTGAAAAATTCCTTGGGTCCAGACTGAGTCACTAAACTTATTCTGATGTATGATGATTGGAACAAGTCCTTTCTTTGTGTGCTAAATTTTTAAGTGCAAAATTATTGTATTAAACATATTAAGCATTTTATGGGTTTTAGAGAAAAACAGAAAATATATAATGTAAATGTGCAAACAGTGGAGAAAAATGAATGGATCATGCAATGTTTTGAGGTTCCAACAACTATGTGATTCCTTAGGGTAAGGAATAAGATAAAAGAAAAGCTTTAGAATTGCCTGTACTTTCATCCAGACATATATTAGTTGAGTAGTCTTATGATGGCTATTTCTTGGGATAACCACTAACTGTTTATTACCATAAAAGAAGGTGGGTTCGTTGTAGAAGAAGCAGTTTCCCTTTGAATGACTATTTTAGTTTCCTCCAGCTGCCATAAAGAAGTCCCACAGACTAGGTGCCTTAAACAACAGGAATTTATTTCCTCACAGTTCTGGAGGCTCTAAGTCCAAAATCAAGCTGTTGGGAGATTGGTTCTTCCTGAGGCCTCTCTCCTGGCTGTCTTCTCCTGGTGTCTTGTCTTCTTGTACATGTATATCTCTACGTCCTCATTTCCTCTTCTTATAGGGACACCAGTCACATTGGATTAAGCCCCACTCTAATGATCTCATTTTAACTTAATTGAAGCCATATTCTGAGGTACTGGGGGTTAGGATTTGAACATATGAATTTTGGGGGGAGGTGGTTGGGGATGGGGCAGCTCAGCCTATAACAATGAGCCTGTGCCTTTTTCATGGGGATGGCATCTGTACTCCAGCTGTGTGTTTCTGACCAGGATCACAAAACTTCATCAGCTGCATTGACCTTGACACATATTCCATCAATTGTGATGCCTTATCCCCATGATTTAGTGTTGAATTAAGCCACTCTACATCATTCCTCGGTTGTTTCCAGCTGGCACTAGGGGGAGTACTTGGATTTCCTTTCCCCCAGTGATGATAACCCTCTAAAATGCAAATACAGTGGTCCCTGTTCTCTGCCAGTGTGGGGAAAAAACATCTTCAATAAGGGAAAATAAAAACAATATGCAGGAAAATAAAAACCTCATGCAGATGCAAGCAGGGATGAGAGGCAGAGAAAGAGAATGCTGATAGCTTTCCAATTCCTAGAGGAGCTCCACCCTTGCTTTCTTGTGTGTTTTGGTTCTGAACTGTGTTTGTTTGCTTGTTTGTTTTGGTTAAGTTACTACATATTATGTAATATCCATTTATCAATGTAAGCATTCAAATTGTGTATACCTGTAGGTCTTAACCTTTTCTTTATTTTTAGTATATTGGAAGGATATATTGTCCTTAATAATAATCTCTCACATTCTCAATGAAAAATACGGACGACCAGTTATGGCAATTGACACTTCTACAGCTTGGGAGACATGGTTTCCGAATGCTCCTGAATCTTTTAATTTTACCTCCACAGATGGGCTGGGTTCAGTATAAAACATATTTTTCAAAGTGGATATATTTGGGACAAAAATTATTATGTATCTACCACAGTCATAACATATAAAATATTTAGTTAATCTGGAAACAAATAGGTTGAAGTAATACAGTAACTTACATTATCAGAAAATAAAACCATTCTGTAAAATACGAAATTTCCCTCTCAAATATTATATATATATAATATATATTATATATTCAGTTAATATATATCTAATGTCAACTTGGAGATTGTTCTTTTTATACTGTGATTTATTAGTGGAGTAAGGAACAGGAAGATTGGATTTATTAAATGTGCCTAAATCCTGGACCTACCATAAATATCACATTATCCCTTTAATTGAATATATGGTACTAAGAAATACCACATATACGTAGTTCGTAATTACTTCTTTTCAAAGATGTGGGCCAAGGCTTTTACACTCAGAACACTGACTTTCAAGTATGAGGGTCACAGATAAACTGTTATCCACATACCAGAGCTCAGATAATATTTTTCTCAATTTTTTTCATTGGTTTCTTAAAGTTTCTTTTCAAGAAACTAGATGTGTGTAAGAATCTCCTAGACATGTTTTTAAAATATGCATTTCATTTTAGTAGGTCTAGAGCAGGGTATGAAATTGAGCATTTCAATAAACAGCCCCAAGTGATACAATGCTGTTCGTTCATGGGCCACATTTGTGTTGTGGGGGCTTAAAGAATTGATGTCCTGCATAATCATCCTCCCAAAAGATATCCTGGTCTAAATTAACTTGCATGGCAGAAAGTTTCTCAAAAACCTTCATATGATAATGATCACATTTCTGGAAAGTAAATTATTTCCTATGAAAATATGTATTTTTCTTTTCTATAAATTATGTGCTGCACATATTGACAAAGACTCTCCTTGGCCAAACTCTGTACAGGCTCTTCTAAGCCCTCTAGGACTTGGCTTCAGTGTCAGTCCTTGCTGGCCCAGGCCCAGCAGTTAGAGCAAGATTATAGCTAAGTCATTTTAGCAAGATCCTTGCTCTAGATAATCTGATCACCCCGGATATCTGATCAAATTCCTCCTTCCCCACCATTCCCCAGCTGATATGTTATCACCATCGCCTGCCTTCAGCAAGAATCCTATTAGTTCTAGTTAGCCAGAATCCCCTTTTACTCATGATATTTTTCTTATTAATTTCCTATCCACTGACCCCACTCTGCTCCTTGGCTATAAATTCCAACCTCTCCTTTTTATCTTCGGATTTGAGCTCATCCTCTCTTCCCTATGGCAAATCCCCATTGCAGTAGAACCTTGAAAACTTGAAAAAGTTTTCCTACGTTTTTCCTCATGTCTTTATTAAGCATAGAATAAGTTCTTCTTTAATAACAATACTCATCTACTCATTTAAATTAACTTTAGTAGAGGAAAACCAATTATAAATTGATCAAGATCCATTATGTTATATTACTTTTCAACTATTAGGATGGTGTTGATTACTGCAGGAAGGATGGGATTAAACATTTTGAAAGCTCATCTACTCTCAAAAGGTTCCTTAGGTATGGTTGAAAATTTGACAACAAAGGTGATTCCCAGCTCAAAAACAGAAGTAAAAGACTGAATTATGCTCAATTTTACACAAAGATTCACCTGTCCTGCCAGAAGGTACTGGTAAAGAAAAAATTACCTATTACACTTGCTAAAGATGACAAAATCAACTTTATTTAGGACCATCATGATATATAGGGTCCATGCAATTGGATTTCATGGTCGGAGAGATTGGGCCCAACTCCAAATACAGCACGTGCAGTGGAAATTTATAGCCAAAGTAGCTATAATTTTTAAAATAATGTTTTAAACTTTAAAAACCTTGGCTGAAATTGCTGGTATGGCTGATATGAAAACTTAAGTGAATAAGAATTAAAAAATATGTTTAAGTGATTTTTAGGATAAAGAGAAAACTGTAAGTAAGAATGTAATCTATTAAGAAATAATCCAGTAGCATTATTGCAATTCAAAATCTGTGGATTATGGGCAAAGCTGACTTTGACCAAAGACGCAAGTACAGATTGAATCATTTCTAAGGAAAAAAAATAACTGAAAATAAATTGCCTGTGCATAAATATCGAAAAGTTAAGGTACAAACAATAATAAAACTGAATAGGAAGAAATCTTACAAGCTAGAAATTAATAAAATAATTCAATATGCTTTGAAATAGTATGTGATCAGCATTTGAAAACTGTTACTAGTTTGAATTTTTTTTGGCTGCAAGTAACAAAGATGACCTAACAGTGACTTAAACAATTAGTAATTCTTCACACAGAACTGAAAATTTGAAAATAGATTGTTGTAGATTTTGTTAAACTTTTCAAATATGCTATCAAGGACACAGCCTCTTGCTAGCTCATGTCAAAGTGGTGTTCAAGCAGGAACAAAGAGGAAGAAGGCCTTTCTCAGTCTCCTCCTCCTCTTCATCCTCCTCCTCCTCCTCCTCCTTCTACTCCTATTTCTTCTTCTCTTCCTTCTTTGACACAAGCACCTCTTACCCAGACAGGTCCCCTTTTGTCTCTCTACCTGTATCTCTAGTTGCGTAGGAAACAAAAAGTGGCCAATAAATGTTTCATCTTAAGATCAATGTCTTACGGGGTTTTTTTTTTTTCATACATAAGAAGGTCATAGGGAAGTAGCCTAGTGTTAGTAAGATGCTCCATGGTGTCAGAATACCAGCTACTTTCATCTTGGTGCTAGACCAGATATTAGTAAATCATGTAACTATGTAAAGTGATGGATGTTGACTAAGCCTGTTGTGGTAATCATTTCACAAGTTACACATAAATCATTATGTTGTACACTTTGTACTAATACAGTGTTGTAGTCAGTTATATTTCAATAAACTGGAAAAAATAAAAAGAAATGAAGAATAGACAAAAGGGGAGATTTACTCATAAAATTCAAGTATAGAAACAAATCATAGTAGAACATATACCTAGCTCATACGATCCTTTTTTTTTTCTTTTTGCAATGGGTCACAAGACAATAGTTTGTTCTCCCTTCCACAATACATGTTCAGTAATGTCCTTGCTTTCAGTCACCATTTAATGAATTGATATGGCTTCCTCATTCAGTTTACCTAAGCCCTCATTCTGAGGGGTATGAGTTCTTAATGATCCTTCTTGTATTGCATTTCTGTAATCTTCCTTTAAACTTTACCACTGAATATGGCAGAGGGGCCTCTGGATTCAAATATACAGGTACAGATGTAGATAGATACAAAAATATATAGATGGATATCATGAGTTCTTGATAGAGGCAGATTAACATTTTGAGCTGGGTAATAATTTGTTGCCCTATGCACTGTGGGATGCTTAGCAGCATTCTTGGCCTTTCCAATGAGGTGTAACAACCTCCCCTCCCACCCCCTCATTTGTGACATCTGTGAATATCTCCAGAGATTTCCAAATGTCCTCTGGTGACAACTCTCCCAAACTGAAAAATATAGATATATGGATATAAATATAGATATATAGATTCTTCATTGAAGCTATGATTTTTTTAAATACCTATTACACTTTTAATCAAATATTTCATACCCATGCAATTTCTACTTACTATACTCGTTTCTTAGAAGTATATTAAAATTTGCCACTCAATTGCTCCCTCTTTTTTGGTCTATTTTTGCTTTACATTTTAGAGATTTTGTTAGACATATATACATATGATTGCTCTATCTTTAGGAATTTTTTTTCATTTATTTGAGTGAATGATACTCTTTTTATCTCTTATAATGTTTCCCTTTTCTTATATATGTGTGTGTGTGTGCATATATATATATAAAATAAAATATACATTTAAAAATGTTTATGATTTCTATACCAACTCTTTTTTGTTGTTTATGTAGTATACCTGAACATTTATGACAAAGGTTACAACTCTATAGATAGAGAGGGAAAGAGAAAATAAATGGATAGAAATCTACATTTCCATATGTAAATTCATTTATTCACTTTTTTGGCTTTCTCAGGATGATATCTGTTTGCCTTACATCACTCAACAGAAACAAAGACAACACCTTTTGGCCCAGCAGCAAAAACAAAGGAAATTCCTTATTTGGGGATGAATTTAAGAAAGTGAGCAAATAAGTTGTAAGTACTTCATACTTTCCTTTTTCAACATAATATTTTCTACGTATTAATCTGAGAATATAATTGAAAATGATAAGCTTATATTGCAGTAATATTATCTCAGAATAGAGTTGGAAACAGAATATGCCAACATAGAAAAAATGTAAAAGCTTGTAAAAAAAATCCTTTCCCCCATACAACAATAGAGCTAGATGATTGTTGACAACATTGCAAGGTGAAGTATGGATTGGTGCCAAGGGGACCATAAATACTTGATGTGAGTCCTTGATTTACTTGTTCAAGGGCATAAAGCTTTACATAGGTAAGTTGGTGTTCAGTTATCTGTTGTTATATAAGGAAACTACCCCTGGACTTAATAGCTTAAACAACCATTTTATTTATCTTTGATGTTGTGAGTCAGAAATTTAGAGAGGGCTTGTCTGGGAGCTTGTTTTCTGATCCACATGGTATCTGCTAGAGCAGCTAGGAGTGGAGGATTTGATTACAAGTTGGCTTCTTCCCCTTTTTCCAGGATCAGACACAACTAGGTAGAAAAATTAAAAGTTTAAATAAACTTGACTTTGTGAACAGTGATGACCAGTCATAAATAAATACCTGAACATATAACTATATACATTTGAAATAATAATAAATTATTAATATATTTTATCTCAGGAATATAATAAAGGTTATCACAAAGATCTTAATTTTATTTATTTATTGAAGTAAGTTGATTTACAATGTTATGTTAGTTTCAGGTGTACAGCAAAGTGATTCAGTTATACATACATACATATCTATTTTTTTCAGATTCTTTTCCATTATAGGTTATTACAAACTATTGAGTATAGCTCCTTATGTTATATAGTAGGACCTTGTTGATTATCTATTTTATATATAGTAGTGTGTATATGTTAATCTCAAGCTCCTCATTTATCTCTCTCCCCTTTTCCCCTTTGGTAACCATAAGGTTTTTTTTAACATCTGTGAGTTTCTTTCTGTTTTGTAAATAAGTTCATTTGTTTCATTCTTTTAAGATTCCACATATAAGCAATATCATATGATATTTGTCTTTCTCTGTCTGGCTTAATTCACTTAGTATGATAATCTCTAGGTCCATCCATGTTGCTGCAAGTGACATTATTTTATTCTTTTGTTATGGCTGACTAATATTCCATTGTATACATGTATCACATCTTCTTTATCTATTCACGTGAAGATGGACATTTAACTTGCTTCCATGACAATCTTTAGATATTTGTTTAAATAGTTCACAATAGAAGAGTAAGGAGGGGAAAATTCATATTATCATCTTGATAGATGCTTAAGAAAAATTTGATAACATTTCTGAATTTTTAAAAATATTAGTAATTTAAGAATAGATATTTCCTTGATATAGGACATCCAACTGAAAACCACATCAAATGATGTAAAGCAAAATTTATATATAAACTTTAGAATTATTAACAAGGATGCCCAACATCACTACTGTGATTTATCACTGCTAGAAGCTTTAACAAGTTCCTCCAAATTCCTCCGTCCATTCTCTGCTTCAGTCATATGAACTACAGGATTTTGACTGTTCAAGCTCTTTCAAAACTCCATGTGATTATTTGGAATTATGTTTTTTTGCTTTTTCTGACTGGTGACTTCCAAATCCTCTTTGATCGTCTTAGCTCAGGTTCATCTCTTCTGTAAAATTTCCTTGACTCCCTCAGAGTTAGTAAACTCATTCTCTTTGACCTTTTTTTGTATTGCTTTTGAAACTGAATTGTAATTATGTTTTAGTGTCAGTTTGTTGTTCCCACCAGAATAAGTGCTCTTTGAAGTAAAAAACAAAACATTAATCATTGTATATCTGGAAAGTAACACAGTGATTGGTGAATTGTAGGACTTAAATGTAGGCTTTTAAAACCATAAATAAATCCATAAATTTTACATTTTGCTTTTAAGGGAACCTGATGATTTTCTACTCAAAATCTTGATATATTCCTCTCTAAAATTACATGGAATACTTGTTCTTTATATACATCAATTATGATTCTGACAGTTTAGATGTAATATATACATTGTCTCCTTGAGGTAATGGGACAATTGTCATTCTTCTGGAAGTCAGTAATTATTTCTGTTAAATCATCTATTATCTCATATATAGTAGCCCCCCTTATCCATAGGGGGTACAAGCCCTACAGTGGATGCCTGAAACCACAGACAGTTCAAACCCTGCATATGCTATGTTTTTTCCTATATTAATGGTCACATATGGTATACAGCATGAATACAGGCTGGACAAAGGGATGCTTCACATTCTGTGTGGGACACAGCTGGAAAGTGCAAGATTTCACCATGCTACTCAGAATGTTATGCAATTGAAAACTTATGAATTGTTTATTTCTTGAATTTTCATTTAATATTTTTGAACCGCAGTTGACAGGTAACTGAAACAAAACCATAGATAAGGGAGAACTACTGTATCAGTTAATGTATGTTAGCATAGCAAGATGGTGTTGAATAAACCCATTTAAAAAGACAATAAAATGCTCTTCAAGAGCAGTACATCTAGAAAATACTGTGTATTTAGAAAGGTATTTGGCACAGGATTGCTTGCAAAATTGGATTGACAGATATCTTAGATAAAATAGGTAGATAGATAGAACTGCATAATGTATAAATAGAATAATGGTTTATACAATGTACTATACCTTGTATATATAGTATATTTGTACTCTACATTTTGTGTAATGCTATATACTGTATATACTCTGTGCATAGTTTATACAATGCACATATGCTGTGATATATGCTATATATAGCACATATGCTATATATATATATATATATACACCCTATATATACACACACATATATATATACACACACTTATTATTCCACTTGAACAGAATTAATTTATTTCAAGTCCTAGTATGATTTTACATTAGGCCCTTCTTGGTTTCTTCAAATTATGATACACAGTAGTTAACAATGTCATGTAAATAGTTTAGGAAGGTCTCAAGGTCAATAATCCCATATGTTGAAAGTGAGGAAGCAAATAGATAAAATTGAAAATATGGCTACGTAGGCTTTGAGATGAAACTGTAAATTAAGGGTGAGACAGGAAAAGAATTCATAAGAATGGCTTGAACCGATGCTCAATTTTGGCCCATGTGAGATTAATTGATCTCATTGCTGTCTCCTGGGGTAAGCCACTGCCTCACATTGTGACATCTTTTTGTAACACCTCTGTAATTGCAGCCTACGCCAAACAAACTTAAAATGATATGCTAGTCTTTTGATCATGATACAAGACTTTAAATACTTATATAGCATCAGTGCCTTGGACATTAATACATTAATCTTGAAGCCTCAAAGCCAAAGACAACCTTCATAAATTTAAAACTTGCCTCAAATTTTCACCAAAGTTTACATCAGTTAAATGGTCTTCTCATTGTATATACACAACGTTATATCAATAACTGTCATTTTTTTCTTTCTTCTCACTTTCTGAACAAAAATATCTTCTTTTCATCATTCATGTGGAATGTGTGGATAGGGACAATTGCTTTTAGAAATAAAGCAGAAAAAGTTATGACTATATTAGTCCCCTGTAACTCAGAACTTTGCCCAGATCATCCTTGAAAATCTGACAGATTAGATTCGACCTTTTTCCTTACTGTGAACATTATAGGAAGAAAAGCCAATTAGAAGCCATGGAATAAAAAGCCATTTTAGCAGTTTATGTCTGCTTAGCAAGCAGAAGCATAAAGTTTGATATAAACAAAGTACAGTATAGCTATCCCTTGCAACATGATCCAGCTTGAATCTTTTTTTTTTTTAACATCTTTATTGGAGTATAATTGCTTTACAATGGTGTGTTAGTTTCTGCTTTACAACAAAGTGAATCAGTTATACATATACATATGTTCCCATATCTCTTCCCTCTTGCGTGTCCCTCCCTCCCACCTTCCCCATCCCACCCCTCTAGGTGGTCACAAATCACCGAGCTGATCTCCCTGTGCTATGCGGCTGCTTCCCACTAGCTATCTATTTTACGTTTGGTAGTGTATATATGTCCATGCCACTCTCTCACTTTGTCACAGCTTACCCTTCCCCCTCCCCATATCCTCAAGTCCATTCTCTAGCAGGTCTGCATCCTTATTCCCGTCTTACCCCTAGGTTCTTCATGGCATTTTTTTTTCTTAGATTCCATATATAGGTGTTAGCATATGGTATTTGTTTTTCTCTTTCTGACTTACTTCACTCTGTATGACAGACTCTAGGTCCACCCACCTCACTACAAATAACTCAGTTTCATTTCTTTTTATGGCTGAGTAATATTCCATTGTATATATGTGCCACACCTTCTTTATCCATTTATCTGTTCATGGACACTTAGGTTGCTTCCATATTCTGGCTATTGTAAATAGAGCTGCAATGAACATTTTGGTACATAACTCTTTTTGAATTATGGTTTTCTCAAGGTATATGCCCAGTAGTGGGATTGCTGGGTCATATGGTAGTTCTATTTGTAGTTTTTTAAGGAACCTCCATACTGTTCTTCATAGTGGCTGTATCAATTTACATTCCCACCAACAGTGCAAGAAGGTTCCCTTTTCTCCACACCCTCTCAAGCATTTATTGTTTCTAGATTTTTTGATGATGGCCATTCTGACTGGTGTGAGATGATATCTCATTGTAGTTTTGATTTGCATTTCTCTGATGATTAGTGATGTTGAGCATCCTTTCATGTGTTTGTTGGCAATCTGTATATCTTCTTTGGAGAAATGTCTATTTAGGTCTTCTGCCCATTTTTGGATTGGGTTGTTTCCTTTTTTTTATTGAGCTGCATGAGCTGTTTGTAAATTTTGGAGATTAATCCTTTGTCAGTTGCTTCATTTGCAAATATTTTCTCCCATTTTGAGGGTTGTCTTTTGGTCTTGTTTATGGTTTCCTTTGCTGTGCAAAAGCTTTGAAGTTTCATTAGGTCCCATTTGTTTATTTTTGTTTTTATTTCCATTTCTCTAGGAGGTGGGTCAAAAAGGATCTTGCTGTGATTTATGTCATAGAGTGTTCTGCCTATGTTTTCCTCTAAGAGTTTGATAGTGTCTCGTGTTACATTTAGGTCTTTAATCCATTTTGAGTTTATTTTTGTGTATGGTGTTAGGGAGTGTTCTAATTTCATACTTTTACATGTACCTGTCCAGTTTTCCCAGCACCACTTATTGAAGAGGCTGTCTTTTCTCCACTGTATATTCTTGCCTCCTTTATCAAAGATAAGGTGACCATATGTCACCTTAATATACATTTGTAACTTTGGAACCAGTACTTGGCCATTCTGACTCCCCAGCTCAAGCCATAAACGTCTGTGTCAAATGTGAAGAAAAGTACTTCTCTATTAGTGACTTGGTCTTATCTTTCACCAAAGGACCAATTATTTTGAATTTACTTCTTGGTTGAAAAAAACATACCAGGCCAAAATAAGAGATTGACAATGCAAAACATCTTTGAGGTAAAAAGTCAAGTTTCGAAAATTTTGAAATGATTCCTCTGTTGTCTTTAACTAATCTTTTCTCTCTGAAATTTTTAATTTCATTTTTTGTGTTGTTCATCATTTTTTGTTTGCTCTTTAGCTCTTCTAGGTCCTTGTTAAACATTTCTGTTATTTTCCCCATTATATTTCCAAGATTTTGGATCATCTTTACTATCATTACTCTGAATATTTTTTCAGGTAGACTGCCTATTTCCTCTTCATTTGTTAGGCCTGGTGGGTTTTTACCTTGCTCCTTCATCTGCTGTGTGTTTCTCTGTCTTCTTATTTTGCTTAACTTACTGTGTTTGGGGTCTCCTTTTCACAGGCTGCAGGGTCCTAGTTCCCATCGTGTTGGGCATCTGCCCCAGTGGCTAAGGTTGGTTCAGTGGGTTGTGTAGGCTTCCTGGTGGAGGTGACTAGTGCCTGTGTTCTGGTGGATGCGGCTGGATCTTGTCTTTCTGGTGGGCAGAACCACGTCCGGTGGTGTGTTTTGTCATGTCTGTGACCTTATTATTATTTTAGGCAGCCGCTATGCTAATGGGTGGGGTTATGTTCCTGTTTGCTAATTGTTTGGCATAGGGTGTCAAGCACTGTAGCTTGCTGATTGTTGGGTGGAGCTGGGTCTTATCGTTGAGATGGAGATGTCTGGGAGAACCTTCTCCATTTGATATTACATGAAGCTCAGAGGTCTCTGGTGGATCAATGTCATGAACTCAGCTCTCCCACCTCAGAGGCACAGGCCTGGCACCCAGCTGGAGCACCAATACCCTGTCAGCCACATGTTTTGAAGAAAAGGGAGAAAGAAAGGAAGGAAGGAAGGAAAGAAAGAAAGAAAGGAGGGGAGGGATGGAGGGAGGGAGGGATGGAGGGAGGGAGGGATGGAGGGAGGGAGGGATGGAGGGAGGGAGGAAGGAAGAAAGGAAGAAAGAAAAAGTTATTCAAATTAAAAATTATTAAAAATTAAAACGTAATATAAAAAAGAAAAAAAAGAAGAAAGCAACCAAACACAAATACACCAATGATAACAAGTGCTAGAAACTATAATAATAATAATAATAAATGAACAGACAGAACCGTAGGACAAATGGTAAAAGCAATGCTATAGAGACAAAAATCACACAAAGAAACATTCACATACACACTCACAAAAGGGAAAAAGTGCCAAAATATATATATCTTTGCTCCCAACGTCCACTGCCTCAATTTTTGGATGATTCGTTGTCTATTCAGGTATTCCACAGATGCAGGGTACATCAAGTTGATTGTGGAGATTTAATCCTCTGCTCCTGAGGCTGCTGTGAGAGATTTCACTTTCTCTATTTTCTTTGCACAGCTGCGGGTGTTCAGCTTTGGATTTGGCCCTGCCTCTGCTTGTAGGTCACCTGAGGTCATATGTGCTTGCTCAGACAGGATGGGGTTAAAGGATCAGCTGATTAGGTGGCTCTGGCTCCCTCAGGGGGAGGGAGGGAGGGGTATGGAATGCATAGCAAGCCTGTGGCGGCACAGGTGGGAGTGATGTTACAACAGCCTGAGGTGTGTCCTGTGTTCTCCCGGGGAAGTTGTCTCTGGATCACAGGATCCTGGCAGTGGCGGACTGCACAGGCTCCCGGGAGGGGAGGTGTGGAGAGTGACCTGTGATTGCACACAGGTTTCTTGGTGGCTGCAGCAGTAGCCTTAGATTTTCATGCCTGTGTCTGGTGTCTGTGCTTATAGCCATGGCTTGTGCCCATCTCTGGAGCTCATTTGGGTGGTGTTCTGAATCTCCTCTCCTTGCACATCCTGAAACAAGTGTCTCTTGCCTCTTAGGCAGGTCCAGATTTTTCCTGGACTCCCTCCCAGCTAGCTGTGCCACACTAGCCCCCTTCAGGCTGTGTTCACGCAGCCAACCCCAGTCCTCTCCCTGGGATCTGACCTCTAAAGCCCAAGCCTCAGCTCCCAGCCCCTACCCGCCCCAGCGGGTGAGCAGAAAAGCCTCTGGGGCTGGTGGGGGCTGGTGGGGGCTGGTCAACACAGATCCTCTGTGCGGGAATCTCTCCACTTTGCCCTCTGCACCCCTGTTGCTGTGCTCTCCTCCGTGTCTCCGAAGCTTCCCCCCAGCCACCCCCTGTCTCAGCCAGTGAAAGGGTTTCCTAGTGTGTGGAAACTTTTCCTCCTTCACAGCTCCCTCCCAGTGGTGCAGGTCCCATCCCTATTCTTTTGTCTCTGTTTTTTCTTTTTTCTTTTGCCCTACCCATGTATGTGGGGAGTTTCTTGCCTTTTGGGAAGTCTGAGGTCTTCTGCCAGCATTCAGTAGGTGTTCTGTAGTAGTTGATCCACATGTAGATGTATTTCTGATGTATTTGCGGGAGGAAATTGATCTCTACATCTTACTCTTCCACCATCTTCCACATGCCCTGCAAGAGATTTCTGTGCATTAATTTTGTATCCTGCAACTTTACCAAATTCATTGATTAGCTTTAGTAGTTTTCTGGTTCCATCGTTAGGATTATCTATGTGTAATATCATGTCATCTGCAAATAGTGACAGTTTTACTTCTTATCTTCCAATTTGTATTCCTCTTATTTCTTTTTCTTCTCTGATTGCCATGGCTAAGACTTACAAAATATATGTTGAATAATAGTGGTGAGAGTGGACATCCTTGTCTTGTTCCTGATCTTACAGGAAATGCTTTCAATTTTTCACCATTGAAATGTTTCCTGTGGGTTTGTTGTATATGGCCTTTATTATGGTGAGTTATGTTCCCTCTGTGCCCACTTTCTTGAGAGTTTTTATCATAAATCGGTTTTGGATTTTGTCCAAAGCTTTTTCTGCATCTATTGAGATGAGCATATGGTTTTTATTCTTCAATTTGTCAATATGGTGTATCACATTGATTGAGTTGTGTATATTGAAGAATACTTGCACCCCTAGGATAAATCCCACTTGATCACGGCGTTTGATCCTTTTAATGTGTTGGATTCTGTTTACTAATATTTTGTTGAGGATTTTAGCATCTATGTTCATCAGTGATATTAGTCTGTAATTTGCTTTTTTTGTAGTATCTTTGTCTGGGTTTGGTATCAGGGTGATTGTGGCCTTGTAGAATGAGTTTGGGACTGTTCCATCCTCTGCAGTTTTTTGGAAGAGCTTGAGAAGTATGGTGTTAGCTCTTCTCTAAATATTTGATAGAATTCACCTGTGAAGCCATCTGGTCCTCACTGTTATTTGTGGGAAGATTTTTATCACAGGTTCAATTTCATTACTTGTGACTGGACTGTTTATATTTTCTATTTCTTACTGGTTCAGTCTTGGAAGATTATACCTTTCTAAGAATTTGTCTATTTCTTTCAGGTTTTCCATTGTTTGGCATAGAGTTGTTTGTAGTAGTCTCTTATGATGCTTTGTATTTTTGTGGTGTCCATTGTAACTTCTCCATTTTCATTTCTAATTTTATTTTTTGAGTCATTTCCCTTTTTTCCTGATGAGTCTTGTTAAAGGTTTATCAATTTTATCTTCTCAAAGAACCAGCCTTTAGTTTTATTGATCTTTGCTATTGTTTTGTTTCTGTTTCATTTATTTCTGCTCTCATCTTTATAATTTCTTTCCTTCTACTAACTTTGGGTTTCATTTGTTCTTCTTTCCCTCATTCCTTTAGGTGTAAGTTTAGTTTGTTTATTTGCGATTTTTCTTGTTTCTTGATGTAGGATTGCTTTGCTGTAAGCTTCCCTCTTAGAACTGAGTTTGCTACATCCTATGGATCGTCATCTTTTCATTGTCATTTGTCTCTTGGTATTTTTTGATTTCCTCTGATTTCTTCAATGATCTCTTGGTTATTTAGTTACGTACTGTTTAACATCCATGTGTTTGTGTTTTTTATGTTTTATTCCTTGTAATTTATTTCTAATCTCATAGTATTGTGGTCAGAAAAGATGCGTGATATGATTTCAATTTTTGTTACATTTACTGAGGTTTGAATTATGACCTAATATATGGTCTATCCTGGAGAATATTCCATGTGCACTTGAGAAGAAAGTGTAATCTGGTTTTCAGATGGAATGTCCTATAAACATAATTAAATCTATCTGGTCTATTATATCATTTAAAGCTTGTGTTTCCTTATTAATTTTCTGTCTGGATGATCTATTAGTGTAAGTGATAACGTCCCCCACTATTACTGTGTTACTGTTGATTTCCCCTTTTGTTGCTGTTAGCATTTGCCTTATGTATTGATGTGCTTCTATGTTGGGTGCATATATATTTCTAATTGTTATATGTTCTTCTTGGTTTGATCCCTTCATCATTAGGTAGTGTCCTTCCTTGTCTCTTGTAACATTCTTTATTTTAAAGTCTATTTTATCTGATATGAGTATTGCTACTCCAGCTTTCTTTTGATTTCCATTTGCATGGAATATCTTTTTCCATCCCCTCACTTTCTGTATGTGTCCCTAGGTCTGAAGTGGGTCTCTTTTAGACAGCATATATATGGGTCTTGTTTTTGTATCCATTCAGCGAGCCTGTGTATTTTGGTTGGAGCATTTAATCAATTTGCATTTAAGGTTATTGTCTATATGTATGTTCCTATTGCCATTTTCTTAATTGTTTTGGGTTTGTTTGTGTAGGTCCCTTTCTTCTCTTGTGTTTCCTACTTAGAGAAGTTCCTTTAGCATTTGTTTCAGAGCTGGTTTGGTGGTGTTGTATTCTCATCACTTTTGCTTGTCTGTAAAGCTTTTGATTTCTCTGTCAAATCTGAATGAGATCCTTGCTGGGTAAAGTAATCTTTGTTGTAGGTTCTTCCCTTTCATCACTTTAATTATATCGTACCAGTCCCTTCTGGCTTGTAGTGTTTCTGCTGAGAAATCAGCTCTTAACCTTATAGGAGTTCCCTTGTATGTTATATGTTGCTTTTCCCTTGTTGCTTTTAATAATTTTTCTTTGTCTCTAATTTTTGTCAATTTTATTACTATGTGTCTTGGTGTGTTTCTCCTTGGGTTTATCCTTCCTGGGATTCTCTGAGCTTCCTGGACTTGCATGGCTATTTTCTTTCCCATGTTAGGGAAGTTTTCAACTATAATCACTTCAGATATTTTCTTGGGTCCTTTCTCTCTCTTTTCTCCTTCTGGGACCCCTATAAGGCAAATGTTTGTGAGTTTAATATTGTCCCAGAGGTCTCTTAGGCTGTCTTCATTTCTTTTTCTTTTTTTTCTTTATTCCGTTCTGTGGCAGTGAATTCCACCATTCTGTCTTCCAGGTCACTTATCCATTCTTCTGCCTCAGTTATTCTGCTATTGATTCCTGCTAGTGTATTTTTCATTTCAGTTATGGTATTGTTCATCTCTGTTTGTTCCTTAATTCCACTAAGTGTTTGTTCTTTAATTCTTCTACATCTTTGTTAAACATTTCTTGCATCTTTTCAGTCTTTGCCTCTATTCTTTTTGAGGTCCTGGATCATCTTCACTATCATTATTCTGAATTCTTTTTCTGGAAGGTTGCCTATCTCCACTTCATTTAGTTTTTTTCCTAGGGTTTTTTTCTTTTTCCTTCATCTGGTACTTAGTCCTTTGCCTTTTCATTTTCTCTGTCTTTCTGTGCATATGGTTTTCATTCCACAGGCTGCAGGATTGTAGTTCTTTCTTCTGCTCTCTGCCCTCTGGTGGATGAGGCTCTCTAAGAGGCTTGTGTAATCTTCCTGATGGGAGGGACTGGTGGTGGGTAGAGCTGCGTGTTGCTCTGGTGGGCAGAACTCGGTAAAACTTTAATCTGCTTGTCTTTTGATGGGTGGGGCTAAGTTCCCTATCTGATTTTTGTTTGGCCTGAGGTGACCCAGCACTGGAGCCTCCCAGCTCTTTGTTGGGCCTAATGGCAGATTCCAGGAGGGCTCACACCAAAGAATACTTCCTAGAGCTTCTGCTGCCCATGTCCTTGTCCCCATAGTGAGCCACAGCCACCTCCTGCCTCTCCCAGAGACCCTCCAACAATAGCAAGTAGGTCTGGTTAAGTCTCCTGTGGGGTCACTGCTCCTTCCCCCTGGGTCCTGATGTGCACACCACTTTATGTGTGCCCTCCAAGAGTGGAGTCTCTGTTTACCCCAGTCCTGTAGAAGTCCTGCAATCAAATCCCACTAGCCTTCAAAATCTGATTCTCTGGGAATTCCTCCTCCCGTTGCTGGACCCCCAGGTTGAGAAGCTTGACATGGGGCTCAGGACCTTCACTCCAGTGGGTGGACTTCGGTGGTATAATTGTTCTCCATTTTGTGAGTCACCTACCCAGTGGTTATGGGATTTGATTTTATTATGATTGCACTCCTCCTACTGTCTCATTGCTGCTTCTCCTCTGTCTTTGGATGTGGGTATTTTGGTGAGTTCCAGTGTCTTCCTGTGATTCTGGTGTTCTTGCAAGAGGGAGTGAGCACACGTCCTTCTACTCCACCATCTTGAACCAATATCCAAGGCACTATCATTTTTAAAGCATACTTTACTTTGGGATATATAATTTGCTTCAAATTTGCTACATTATAAATAATGCCTGGATGACAATTCACATAACTACAGATTTTTCAGTATTCCTACTTATTTTCTCAATTTGTATTGAATTCCAGGACGTTGAATAATTTCAACAAACTTTATGAGTATTTTGAAGCTTCTTAGATATAATGGAAAAATAATCCTTCAGAAATATTGCACAACTTAATCAGTATTTAAATAAATTAATAAGAACATTTTTAAAAATGGACCTTTATATCTTGAATTTGTATAGTGGTCTGAAATGCATAAATCACTTTCTTATGACCCACTTTTTCATTGTTGAGATTAGTCTCCTTTTAGAATTTAGACAGTGTTATTCCATCTCATTTCATCAGACATTTTGGTAGAAATGAAAGTTGTCAAAGTATCATTGAAAAGGAGAGGCTCATTGCTGGTGAAAAGCTGGTACTATTTGACTTTTTGTTAGTGTCAGCAATTCTCTTTCTATGGGTTATAAGACTGTGACTCTCTGGAAATGAAGTGCTGTTAGAAAACCCATTTAAAAAAACTATCAGTCATTGATGTGATGGAAATTTACTGCTACTGTAGTGTAGTGAAGAGTTTTCTTTTCTTTGCTATTCTTCTTTTAATTGTAGGCTAACTTTTTATCCTAAATTTTCATTTGCATTCAAATGAAAGGCATGTGATTTTGTCTTGGTCCTTACCATTTCCAAGGTTTTTAATCTTAAGCAAGTACCTTAAACAATTACTTTTTCTCAGTTTCTTCTTTCTTATATAACATTTTATCACATACTGTGAAAATTAGCTAATGTACTTTGGGCTTACAGAAAAGGAGTGAGGAAACAAAGGTCAGAAAGAAACAGGAGAGAGACTAAGAAGGAACCAGAAAAAGAAACAGAGAGAGAGAGGGAGAGAGGGAGAGACTGATGAAAAGGAAAATAAAGAATATTGAGGCCAAGGCTCTTTATTTCTTCATGGTTGCTGTCTAAATATCTTGTAGAGACCACACTGGTTAGTGATCTCTCCCTGAGAAAACACCAAAGGAGGAGGACACCAAACAGAAGGGATAGGCTCTGTTTATTCTTGAAAAACATAAAGAAAACCATAGATATTGCCATATATTTTACAATGTTTTTGTTTCTACTTAGGATTATATAAATAAATTCACTGTTATAAACTGTATCACATACAGAAATTGAAAAAGAAACAATTTAAAATGAAAAAGTAAATACTAAGTTACTCATCAATAGTTGACTTTCTAACAATTGCTCCATTTATTATATTTTATTCAGGCCACCTCATGAAGATTTCAGTTGTTTGCAGTAATATAAAATGGGTTAACATTAGTTGTTTTATATATATATATATAAATGTTAAAATTTTCATTAATTTATCTTTACTACTTACTAGAGATAAATTATAAGTTTGGAAAAGATAAGATTGTTTTATTTATATATACTTATTTTTGTCATATTTACCACAGCCACACAGTCTTAAATGTTATTCAGTTTCTCCTGGATTGAATTATTTTCTATCTTCTGTAAAGTTCACTGAATCTATAGCTCATAGCTTTAAAGTTCATTCTTTCTTTTTCTCTTTGGTCTTCTTATATAGACTTATGCCAGTTTAATTCATGCCTACTCTGTATAATAAAATAGCTCTTATTGGAAGTCACATTTGCCTTTTCAGGACAGCAGCTTTCCAAGTTGAAAGCTATGACAGCAGCCTATAAAGCAGTTTCCTATGGCTGCCAGAGTTCTTTTCTTAACATCTGTGATGGCCTCTGGGACCCAAAAATAACATCCTTTTGGGAGGAATTGGCTAGGAAATTTAGACAAATAACCAATTTGTCTTTTTCTTGCATGGAATTTTTTGAATGAGTTCATTGGTCTGTAAATTAATAAATTTGATTTCATAGGATCAGTCTAGCAATGCTGTGTAATCAGGGAAGAACAGAGAAATTCAAATATATGGTCACCACCTTTCTATAATTTTGTCACTTCCCGAGAAATCTGTGTTGTGTACTCAGCCACAGGAGCCTTTCCATCCAACCTTGACATTTTGAGGCTGTTAGCCAGTGATTCTACTACTGTGCATTATGATTTCTTGAGCCACTTCACTGAAATGATTGGATTAATGAAAATTGATTTTGGCTCCCTGTGCCTGAAAACTAACTTGAGCTAGTTACAAAAATCAAAATCAGAGATATAGTGACTCACATAACTGGGAAGTACAGAGGTTAATAACCTGGATTAAAGTGTGGCAGAGTTAACATGCCAAACAATGTAGTCATCACCCTATTTCCAAAAATCCCTCTCGGCATTCTTTTGTGTAGAGAGAGCTTCTTATATACAGTTAGAGAAGATGATTGTCAACCAGATTAAACATACATAGTCCTTATAGCTCATGGGCTAAAACTGTGGGCTAATGTGATTATTTTTCTGGATCTCATAACCCTTCTTGACCATACTTTTAGTGGGGTTAGGGAGCTGAACCAGGCATTATGATAAGCACGCTCTCTGGAAGACATGGAGCTAGAAAGGGGTGATATCCAGAGTAAAATAGTATTAATTTTATTAGATTACAGGGGAAGAGGTGCTGGAAAAGCCAAACAATGGCTGTCTTTTTCAGCCACTCTGAAATTTGGTGTCATGTATAAAAAAACCCTGAATTTCTGTGACATCTTTATTTAATAGCACATTTTCTTGAAACCAGAAAAAAGTTACAGGAATTTTTTTTTTACCTAAAATTGGAATGACTGAAGAGTTGCCATTGTTCTAATGAAGCTGAAAGGAAAGCAATTAAAAAACTAAATGTCTGAAAAATGACATCCATTAAACCTGCATTATACTGCTACTAATTAAGGGACTCTATTATGTCATATAATAGATGTTTAAGATAATCATTTTGGAAAAGATAAAATTGTCTTATTTACATGCATTTTTTTCATATTTACCATAGCTATGTTTCTTTACTTTTTATAAAACATATTAGTCACCATTTATACATAATTTTGTTGAGTACTAAACATATTTTGTATAAAGAAACTATAGGTGTAAACACTCAAAAATTAGTAGCTAATTATTGATAGCAATCTGTACAGTTATATCTAAAGGTAGTACATTCTTTCCATACTTAAATTTCATGTGGTCACTGCTTTAACTTTCCTTAGTACAGTTGCACTAGAATTGAAGGAGAATGTGGATAGTTTAAAAGACCATATTAAATTTCAACACATACTTCCAAATGAAATAATATTACTTAATTTTTATGACCAAATAGTAGCACCTTATGAAAACATCATGTGCACTTCCGTGAAAATACTACCTGTGAAGCCAGATGGAGCCAGATTACAAACTCCAGAAATGCTCAGAAGCAGAAAAGGTGTAATTAATTCATCAGTGTATTGAAAGATATAAAGTATTTGGTTGTAAAAATGGAAGTTGTAAAGACAAATTGATATACAACATTGGAATATATTTCTGTTGAATTTATCTCTACTTCAAAAGAAGGGCACATTCATACTATCCAATTTAGGTTTCTGCTTTATTGATCATCTTATCTCCCCCAAACTCTGTCTTTTCCTGGGCCAGTGTATTTCCCTTCAGACTTTTTAAAAATTTTCTATGATTGCCATCATGGTCCACAACCATTAAAAGAACAAAAAGAGAAAAAAACAAAAGCATCTTTGTGAAGATGCATGGCCACTCTTAGACAATTTATGTTACCTTGATAATTCCATACTACTGGCTTGTAGAGCTACAAAACAGTTGCTACTGTCTGCCTGGAGGCAGTCTTGTGTAGAAATTAAGGGCATTAGCTTTGCAGTCATACAGAAAGGAGTATTTACCAGTGGTTTTATACTGAGCAAATTACGTTTGATACTTTCTTCATGTGTAATATTAGCACAATTACAATCTCATAGATATATAAACACTCAAAAATTAGTAGCTTCACATTAATAGCAGTAGAAATATTTCCCTTCTGTAGATCAATCATGCACAAGTTTCAGAGGCACAAATAGGAGATAGATAGTATGAAGATCTTCAGCTCATTGCTCAATGTCTCAGAATTGAGATGCTTTGTTAAACAACTATTATAGTATCCAGAGTGCCAGGGAATACTTTAAAAGTTCTTCTGTTTTTTCTATCATGACTTATTTTACAGAACTAAACTTCTCCCTTGATCATTGTGTCCTATTCTTCCAAGGAACCTAGTACAGTCTCTTTATATGACTTCAGCACACCTAACCACCATATCCTTGTTGAGTACCAACTATAAAGAGATATATGACCTGAGTGTATAATGGAGTTACATCATATTTGATATTATTGCATTCCCATGGGAAAATCTGTTGGTCTTCTCTGACCAGCTTTCTCCTCTACTCCTCTACCCCACCTATCTAGGCAAAGTCAAGCTTGAGCCATATACACTATACATATATACACTATAGTGTACAACTATACACTATGTTGAGTCTTTTAGTATCTGTCTATCCCTACTGAGGCCTAGTTTCTGTGACCACATTAAATTCTATCTGGTGGGTCTTCTGGTTTGCTCTAGAATAAAAACATGTGTCTAGATCAAATTATCCTCACACCTCTTCCAAAAGTCATACTATGCAACAAAGATAGAAAATATACATAACCTACCTGTATGCAGTGACTAGATGAATGAAAAAGTATAAACCTCAACTTACATTTAAGGGGAAAAACAGATACCTGAGACCAGCAGAATCAGAGCCAGTACCCACAGAGGTGCCATGAGTCTGATGGTAGATGCACAGAAGAATAGGGAGCAGCTAGATCTTAGGAGTAGAAGAATCTGGATAACTTCAGCATAGGTTTATCCCCAGAAGAGGAAGTCCCCATCCATAATGGGAACTAATGTGCCTGTCTCTGAGAAAGCACAGTTCAGAGCCATCACAGTGGACAAATTAAAAAAAAAATGCATGACACGGTGGGCTTCCCTTGGGGAAGCAGCTGATATTAAAGCAATGAAGGAAAAAAAAAACAGCTAGAACTAAGGACACTTCTAAAATAAAGTAACAACAACAACAACAAAAAGAGTGCACTATATTATTAAAATTTTCTATTGCTGTAGGAACAGAAAAAGAAGTTCTTTAAGAAAACATAGAAAACTCTCCCTCTCCCAAACCAGAAAAAAAATCCCCTAAAAGGTAGTACAGGAAAAACACACTCAAACATCAACAAGAAAAATGAAATTACAACACAATTATATACATAAATATGTTGCAAGATTCATGGAAAACACAATCTCACATAAGTCAATTAGTTTTTCTACTAGGCTTTTACATCAGACTTTATTGCTGAATTTTAAATAGTACAGAGCAATAAGCAATCAAGAAATATGCTGCTAAAAAATAAAAAAGGTAATTAGAGATCTAATTTTGGAATAACAAGTCCAGAATGACCATTCTACCATAAATAACTTGAAAACTGCACAAAATACATAAAATAATTCTTTCCACGTGTTGGACATGAGATAGCAGAGGACTGTTATCCTTGAGGAAATGGGGGCGTAGAAATGAGGTCAGCTCTACAATTGCTCTGGATTTTTTTTCCTTCAGGCAATTTCTGAACAGTAAAACAGGAGAGGGAACACAAACAGAACCCAACAGATTTGAGTACGGTGAGCCTAAAGTGACTGGAATTTGTGCATCAGGAATGAGAGAGGAGAGAATTATGCATAGAGAGAGTTTTAAAAAATCTGCATAGGAGACCTCTTTAGGCTTTGTATGAATACCAGTGTGTGTGTGTGTGTGTATATATATATATATATATATACCTACATGGTAAAACTCCAGGGGTCTAAGCAAAGAAAAACTCCCAGAGAAAGAAAAGTTTCTGAGGAAGTCAAATAATTACAAGGATTCCCAGAAAGATGGCAGTTTGAGTTTCCACCAGAGTAGAGAGACATTTTTCAATGCACACGGTATTTAGTGGAGACCCCAGAAGGCTTTCACCATAGTAATGGGGTTGAACTCACCAATGAGTAAGTCTACTCTGGATTATTATCCCTTTTAAAAGCCTGAAAACAAGTCCCAATATTAACAAGCTAATTTGTAAGTAACTACCTGCCAGAACAAAGACCATAGTCTTTAAAGTGAGACAACAAAGTCCAGGCATTGAATAATGTAACATCACCAAGTCCAGCATCAAATAAAAATTACTAGGCATATCAAGACATAGAAAAATGTGTCTTATAGGAGGAAATCAGTTGACAGAAACAGAGCAGCAATCACAGAGATGTTGGAATTTGCAGACATGAAGTTTGAAATGTTTTTATACATATGCATTATATACTCAAATATCAAAAGGAAAACATGAACATAATGGGGAAAGAAGTAGATGTCATAAGAAATAGAGTCAAATAGAAACTCTAGACCTGAAATATACAATATTCTAAATGAAATTTTTATTATAAAAACTGGTCAGTAGAAAGCCAGTATGGTTACACTAAGATCAACCAGAAGGTGTGTGAAGTGGCTGGAAACATTCTTCTTACATCAGTGGTGATTACATAGGTAGGTACATTATATTAATTTATTGATCTGTATGCTTGTTTAATATGGATTCTTATGTATTTGTAATATTTAAAATATACAAAATTAAACATATACTGGATATAGTCATCAATGAAATTAGACAAGAGAAGGCAACTAGATGTATAACAATTATAAAGAAAGAGGTAAAAATAACTCTATTAAGAGATTACTTTCTTTATACAGCAGGAAAACCAAAAGGAATCAATGCAAAAACTACTATAACCATGAGAAAATTCAGTAAGGGAGCAGGATATGAAATTAACTTAAATCTATCTATCTTTATATATACAAACACTATCAATTCAAAGACATAATGGAACAGAAGACCTCATTTTCAATATGAAAATAAGAAATACGACAATAAGAAATAGGTTAAACTTCTACAAAGAAAATGGTAAGTAGGTCCTGAGAAACAGCAGTAGGCATAAACAATGCTAGAATAGCTGCATAACACCTACCAAAAAACCTACCAGATATTAAAACAGAAGATGAAGACTCGATGGTAAAATCACTGTATATGGCACAGACATGAGAAGATCAGTGGAACAAAATATAAAATCCATATAGAGAATCCAGTACATAAGGAAATTAGTATGCAATAGAGATGGCATTTCAAATCAATGAGAGAAAAAGTAGACTTTTTAATAAATGGTGCTAGATGAACTGGGTAGCTATTTGTAAAATGTCACCTCACATTTTATGATCATTTCCACATAGGTCAGAGATTTAGATATATAAATATAAACCATGCCATTATTAGAACAACATTGGTTGAATTCTTTTATAACCTTAAAGTGGAAAAACATTTTTAATGTTCAAATTCCAGAAGCAGTACAATAAAATAGTAATTACTTTGATTATAAAATTAAAAGATTTTTATAGGAAAAATGTCATAAGAAAAATCAAAAACCAAAATTATGAGAAAATTGTTATTTATATGAAAGGCAAGAGGTTAATCTCACAACTCATTAAAATCTCCTTGAAATCAAGTGCATGATATAAAGGTATAATATATATAAAAAAGTTCACCATTAGAGAAATGCCAATAGTCTTGAAACACGTGAAAACAATGCTCAGATTTACCCATGATAAGACAAAATCAAACTGAAACAACACTAAATATGCCTACTTATCTCTCCAGGTCATAAAAATCAGTTTGACAACAAACTTATGAGAAAAGAGAGCTTTTTATTCATCCTTATGGGTGGCATTTGGCAATATCTTCTCTCATATTTCAAGCAAGCAGTTTTTTACATCTCTAAAATCAGATTGCATTCTGCATATAGTGACATCTTTTTATTGGGTAAGGAGTTGGTCATACTCTAATTATCATTACCTATCAACCTCTTACTAGTTTTTGTTTTCATCATCTAAATGGAAGGATGTGTAGAATTGGTAACACACATGTGGTGGGGGCACACCCAGCAACACAACTGGAGGCAAGGACTTGCCAAATGTAGCAATATACTTGAAGACTTTAAAAGCAATAATAGTCTAATGGGACTGATTCATACATTAATCAGGGCCATTTTTAAGACTGTGCACATCAATTTGTCAAAAACTTCCTGCTGAATTTGAGTAAAAATGTTAAGTTTAGTTAAACAATAATGTACCCAAATGAGTGCCAGCCACTTGGAAGAAAAACCCAGAGATTATAATGTGCACTATGTAAAGAAATGCTGCTTTATCAATAATTTTTTGACTAAAAGGACAATATAGGATAGAACAATACAGACTTTGATGGCTGAGTTTAAAAGTGATTCAGAAAAATAGGTCTATAAATATGAAAAGTTTTAGAAATAGTTTAAATTATTTCATTTATAATTGCTGTTTTAAACAAGCACACTTTTGAATATACTTGCTTTAATGATGTCTAGATCCGAAAATTTCAATAAATAGATGATGTAAGTAAACACAGGCTTAAAGACAAAAAAAATGCTGATGTTTCTCTCAGTAGTCTTGCTGTTAATGTAATATTTGTACAGTCATTTAAAATTATTTTATGTATGTTGTGTGAACAGCAAATCATTATACTCATGTTTTTAAAATCAAATTTCTAATGTGAAAGAAAATAGATACACATATACAACAAAATAATAATAATTAAAACCCTGAAATGTTAAATTCAAACTGGAAGTTAGACTTTATATTTTCTACTGTATCGAAAGAGCTTAGAAGCACTGATACTCATTGACAATAAACACTCATCCCTAAAGATCAATAAACCCCACTCTTTAAGAAGAGGAACCAGGGCTTTTTGGAGAACCGGCAGACTCGAGTTCTCAAGAGCGAACGTGTGAGAAGGGACTGGACCATCTTGCTGTGAGAAAGGCATAAAGCAGACTAACAAAAATGTGGTGCTGAAAAGAAATAGGAGCCAGCCTATGGCCAATTTTAAAATCACTAGAGTAGTAATTCACTACCTTGAAACACACTAAATACATGAAAATTCATGTCTATATGAATTTTCAAAAAAAAGGAAGTTGAAAAGCAAGCAATCAGTAACAATAAATACTTGTTTGCCATCATTAGAAATGACCCACTCTCTCTCTGAAAATTAGTAAGGGAAAAATTATACATTAATCCTGACTTTATTATAGGAAATATTTTCATGGTTAAAATCATGCAATAGAGAAAAATCTCTTCTTTAATGAATAACAGCAGTGAATAAATATATTAAGAATGATAAAATATTTCTAATTTTCCAATATTTTTTGCCTTTAAAATATGTAGCTGGGAAGGATCTTCAATGCATACATAAAGCATTAGGCAAAATGTTGATGGCAAACTGAAGGTGTCTAAGTATCATCCCTCAGATTACTCGCTATAGAAAGAATAAACATATGTTTGCATTGAGAACAATAACTGTCACAATTTTAAGTCAGAGATGAATCTCAGCATCACTAATGTTGGGACAAGAGAACATGACAGGCCTCCTGATGTGTTGCAATCTGTGGCACACAGCATCAACTGTTAAGTAATCTTGCCAACATTATCTTAACCTAAATCTACTTAAATCTTTAAATACAACATCTATTTTGCCAGTAGTAAAAGGTGGTTGAAACGTCAAATGCCACTCTGAAAAATAGATCAACAAAGAAGGTAAGATTCATCTACAGAGCAAATATCCTGCCTTTTCAACAAAGCCTTACCATGTCAAAGAGAAGACTCTTCTAGTTTAAGAGAGCTTTAAGAGCCATAGCAACCAAAAGCATGCCTTTGAATAGATAATTATCTATTCAACCAACTGTAAATGATATTGGAGAAGATTGAGAAAATATGAATATGGATTGGATATTAGAAATATTTAGAGAATTATTGCTTCTTTGGTCATGTCTGATCATCATTTCATGGTTATGTAAAGGAGTTCTTATTTGTTGAGAGATTCATGCAGAAGTATTTATTGTTGAAATATAATGATGCCTGTGATTTACTTTAAAATACTTAAAAATAGTTGAAGAAAATAGTTCTGTTAACCATTCTTCAATCAAGATAATATGCATACAACTTTTAATTTTACTACTCTCCATATTCTGTTAGTTTTAATCATTCCATAATTTAAAGGAAAAGCAAATCAAGAGATCCTTCGGGAATTCTTCTTGTTTCTTATACCTTTCTTCACCCTTCCACCTAAACTCTGAATGGAAGGAATCTGAACTCCATCTATAAAGACAATTATTAGAACTCAGAAATGATTTCTTTAAAATAAAAATAAGCATTTAAATTTTAACTGACTTTTTAGTTGTTTTAGGACAGTGTCTTCCTGTTTGAGAGGCTGTCCTAATAAGTGATACAGAGCCTCCTCACTACTTCTGAATCAGATAATTGCCACTTTGCAAAAGCAATACAACATGCTTTATTAATTTACCAACCAGATTTTTGTCTTCTCAAAGATCTTTCATTCTATTGTTAGCTACATGATGCTTCTAAGATTTATTTTATATGAAATGTTTTTAGAATTTCCTTAGCCTAAGGGTTTTTAAGATTTTTTCCATCCACCATTCCATGAAGCAGAATTTTAGGTCTAATGCCAAAGTCCATGTTATTTCTTCTCTACATATGATGGAATTTACCCAAAAGAAATTGTCACTCCTCTACCACCCTGTCTACTGTGTGTAGCTAACAATAATGAACATCAATGCATTTTGCTACGAAGTCCACTGTAGCTTACAACACAGATAAATGGTGCTTTAACACAGTACTTCAGGAACCCCTTACTAATCTATAAAGTTCAGTACTCAGGAGGAAATGTATTTGTCATCCTAGTTGTACAGTGACTACCAGAGCAGTATGAATAGCTGGGGAAGCTGAGCATTAGAGACTGAAATAAAATGCAGGAGAAGAAATCCTCAGGATATGTCCAGGGATGGAGAGAAGTGCTGAATCAGTGGCAAGGTTACAGTGAAAACTGTAACAGAGTGTAAAGAAACAGAAACACTTCAGTTTGGGATGTCCTGGAACTATTTCCTTTATGTGATGGTCGATGTTTATAATACACCACATCAGCCTTTAATCAAGAATGCATTAAGAAAATAATGTATACTTTGTATAAGTGATCCAGAAATCCCTGGCTTACCTCTCTGGATGTACAAACATGGCTGAGAATGCTTCTTGCAGCTCTAACAGATCAACTTTATATGTATACAGCCATATATTAAAAGACATTTCCCATCAGTCTACTATTGATTAACATTTGCTTTGCAGAATGTCTGTGTATTTCACAGCACTGCCTCTAGCTAAAAATCAACACTGACTAATTTCACCCGTACCTTATATAAGGATTCTGGGTTTTGTTGTTGTTGTTTATTGTGTTCTTAGAACTTTTTAAAAGGTATATTTTATGCCACATCTGTCTATTTACAAACATAAATCCAAGAATATGGTGAGTATTCTACAAAAAAATTGGATTCAGCCAGGTAGCAAAGACAGTGACGATAAGCTCTCATGAAAACCAGCTGGCATGAGATATTCAAACACGATTGCTATTTTTGGAAAAGGATGAGCAAAGCTATTTATTGCATCAAATACTGAACTTTAATAAAATTCCCCTGTGGCAGTGTGCTTTTTTACTGCTGAGTACTTAAACCAAAAAAACCCAAAAACAAAAACAACAACAAATAAAACTATCCTATTTCAACTGTCTACTTCATGCTGAGCCATATCTTGAAGTTCACAGTGAATCTTTATAATAAAACCACTAATATATGAGTAGGCTATGATTAAACATAAACTGGGCCCTACATATGAAACATAATTAAGTAGAACTCTCCCATGATCTCTGCTCCAGCTGTACCAGCCTTCTTTCACGTCTTCAGGTATCTGTTCTTTTTCCTGCCTTCTGGTCTTTGCTATTTGTCTACTACTGCCTGGAGAAAAGCAGGATTGTTTAATGAGCAACCCTAGTAATTGGCTGGGCTTGCTGGGCAACAAGCTACCTTATAAAGAAGGTTCTTCCTCTCTGTAGTGGGTTTATCTGAACTCAGTTTCCCGCAGGACTGGGGCCTCAGGGTGCTGTGCAGGCAGCATTTTCAGCACTCTATGGCTCACTTGTATTTTTTTTTTAAACATCTTTATTGCAGTATAATTACTTTACAATGGTGTGTTAGTTTCTGCTTTATAACAAAGTGAATCAGTTATACATATACACATGTCCCCATATCTCTTCCCTCTTGCGTCTCCCTTCCTCCCACCCTCCCTATCCCACCCCTCTAGGTGGTCACAAAGCACCGAGCTGGATCACTTGTATTTAAGCTCAATTGCTTTGAGCTCAAGTAGTCTTTTTCTCTGTCAGTCACAAACCACTCTCATGCTAACCTCGTAACTTGGAAGCACAGAGAAGGAGCAAGGTCCTTCTGAAAAAGCACAGCCCACAGCACTCTACACACCACTGTGTCATTCTGCAAGTTTCAGAGAGACTGGGTGACTGTGCTTCACCTGATCCTCCTGATTGCTCCATCAGTACCAGGTGGTAACAGTGGTGTTTGCCCCATGACCTTTGTACAAAATGATGCATGTAAATAAAGATTTACCGCCACATCTTAATTCACTGTCACTCTTCGAATCCTAGCTCCAATGCTTTTTTCCAGGAAAGTTTTCCTTAATCCCCTTAGCTCATATCATGTGCTGTTTACACACTCTCAGTTCCCTACAGTTTTTGTGGGTGTGTTTATGTAGTGCTCATAATACTTTAGACATGGATGTTTATGTAAATACTTGATTAATGTTGGTTCTCCACATGCACTGTAATATCCTTGAGAGCCAGGACAGTCTGTTCTGTTCACCATTGTATACCCAGAGTTTGGCAAATACGTGTCAAATAAGTAGTTCTTAGATGAATGGATGAACAAAATAACAATTGACTAAATAAAGAAAGCATAGATATTATACGAATGTTATTATCCATTTCTTAAAGAATAAGGGGAAGAGTTATAGTTTATCTTCAAAATTTCAGTGAATATGGATTTGATAAACCATACATTAAGAAGTTATCTGACGTTCATGTAGTCATCCTATAGCTACTTAGGAGTTGCCTCCCATCTGCCTGGCCCTGTCCTGGGCCCTGGGGATACAGTGGGTGAGCAACACACATAGTTCTTGATGTAGCTTACAGCTCTGTAGACAGGACAAACAAGAAATAATCATGACAGTAAATAGCCTGTTTACTTAATATTCATCTGACAAACATGATACAAGGGATACGCAGGGGTCTAAGTTGCAATATAATGAAGTGATGACAAAGTTTATAATTGAGACTGGTGAATCCGTATAAGACCGAGTTCTGAATAGTGAGGTTGAGTGAGTCATTCTTGTAAAAATGACGGTGTCAGGCGAAGTTGAAAAACAGTGTTTTGGGAATATGCATCAAGAACTTGTCAGAATCAGTGTCCCATCAGGAAAATTCATCACGTAATGGTCTTTGAAATACATTGTTTTAGTTTTATAATACCTGTCTTACACATAGCCACAATCAACCAAAGTATCTGTGAGAAATATTAGAATTGACTCTGTATACTTACACATACACCTGTGAAATCCTCATATACAATACATAAAATGAGAATTCAGTTGTTTTTATTTTTCATATTTACTGTTTTAAAACTTCTCACAGTAAATGAAGTATAATGAAGTAAGCTCTCACAATTCTGTCATAAGTGGTGGCTACTTTAATACTTCCTATTCAACTGATATATTGTAGCAGAATTATGGCATATGTTTCTGCATGTATATGAGAATAAATAGTTGAGAAATAAATACAAAGGATACAGTGACATTCTATGGTTTTCTTTAGAACCAAAAAAAAAAAAAAAAAGCACAAGGCAAAACTACAAACAAAAAACATGTACCAGATATTATTGTACTTTAAAAAAAATATTTTATCTTCCCTATATTTTCAAACGGTTTACTCAAATATTTGGCACACGAGATAACAATGAATAAGCACTTTAAAAATGTCAGAAGGTGGACTCACGGAGGAGGAAAGGAACAGGAAAATAGTGGAGCCTGTTTAAGTGTAGATTGTATGGAGAACATAAAAGAGTGAAAGTGAACATTTCGATCAAAGGTCATTCATCAGTAACTTGGCTAAATTTGAAGAAAGTAGCACATCTTTGTTGTGGATGCTGTTTTTTGCTACCCAGATCCACCGTCAGGACTGAAGAATTTATCCCCAAGATGATGGAAAGTTTTTTGACTGATAGTCCTCAGTTTTCAACCCCTTTTAGAAAGCTTGACTCAGCTGAAGAGAGCTTAGCCCAAGGTTAAACCCCTTTCCAGGGACAGCCTGTATCCAGTGACTTTTTGACAGAGGAGCCTAAAAGCCCAGGCCCCAAGCCCAAATCCAGACAACTCTGAAGGGTCAGCACAGACTCAGAGGTCACTGCTGGGCTGGCCGAGGCCTTTCTGGTACTGCAATACAGTCCAGCCTCACCCTCTACCCAATCCTGTATCTTTATTCTGCCTCCCATGGATGTTGATTCCTAAAGCACCTGCTAAGAAATTTCCCCAATGACAAACTCGGTGGCAAGTCAGCTTCCCTGGAAACCCAGCCCTGACATTCTTAGCTCCATTCTCCTAACTGCCATTGTGAACATATCAGGAAATTAAAGTACTAGTCTTCTCTTGACCTTGCCAATTTTTCCTTTGCTGGCACATACCTACCCTTAGAAGACTATAAAAGATGCAAATTTGATATAAAGATATTTGTTCAAAAGTGCTGGAGTTATCCATGACAGGATAACTTTCTTATGACTATCCCTGTCTAAAAGCCCTAGATAAAATTTCGAGTAAGTGAATTTCGTTGCTATAACTTAATTTTTCTTTTTCTGCCACCTATTTTATCAATTCTTACATCAAACTGTTATGTTGTAAGCGGCATCACAAAAATCATGTGAGGGTTTTACTATCTGTCCTGAGTAAAATTTGCAATAAAACTACAAGGAAGACATTATAAGAAAGGAAAGGAATACTAACACTGGAATTTCTTGCATCAGAGCAATTCTAATAGTGGAGCAATTTTATTTAGATGGAAGAGGCCTTCTTGATGCCCTTTGTACCACTTTAATTTGGGTGATATTTTATTACCTTAGTGCAAAAGTTCAATCTTATTTAAATGTATGCTTTTAAACTCTTATGACAGAATAATTTCTAAACAGTCCTTATTATCATTTTTTCCTTCTAGTCTGCTTATCATTACATAAATCTTATTATATTATCCAAATACTTTTCTCATTACCATTTGCAATTCTAAAAGAAAAGGAATTACATAGGAGATGTTTAGTCAGGACCTATTACACTAGAAAATTGTCCATATGAAGATATTTTTTCACATGTGATCAGTTAGATACCTTTAAATAATGTCTCTCCCTCACCTATTTGAACTCTCATAAAACAATGTTGTTCTTTTATTTTAGCCTTCACACACTACAGAAAGAACAGTCATCTACCTACTCCTTTTTCACATTTACTAAGAAAGATACATTTTGTGGATGTAGTAAAATTGGTAATAGCCACGGGCACTCCTGAATATCTAGGCAGTGCTTATCCCATGAGAAGGATCATAACTTTATGATCTTCTCCAGCATGCAAGTAGCATCCCTGATGTTGATATGCAGACTGGATAATCTGAATTTACTTGTAGTATCAGTTGAGTCTTTAAGGATTTTATCACCTGAAGTCATATGCCTTTTCAATTCTTGCATATGATTTCTTAATGCACTACAGGAACCAAGTGAAGCATTTTTCAAACTACCCACATTAAAACGTGAGCAAAACTGAATGCAAATGTATAATTTCTGGTGCATCTTTTTTTCAGTTTGGAAGGTATATACAGACTTGCCAAACTCCCATGAGACAAATTCCTGTATGTAAGACCTTTGAGCATATTCTCATTCAGCATGCATGTGTATGTAGTCTTTGAGATGAATGAAGCTGAGAGTTTGCAAAGCACTATAGGATAATACACCAGAAACCAATGCTAGGTAAACAAATTACTTAGTTGTGCATCTTTTACTCCATAATTTTCAAGGATTTGCAACCTTAACCAAAACAACTGTGTTTCAATCAATGACTCTAAGCAACATTTGTTAGGTGCTAGAAATTCTAAGAAAATACATTGTCCTCAAGGACTGAGTGCAACAGAACGAAAAATCAGGACTCAAGAATTAGAGCAGCTCTGACAAGCTCTGAGTCCTAGAAGGGAGTTGGTTTCATTGTCACTGTGGCTCATTCTTTCTCCAACTTTGCCTAAGATGGCATGAGGTGATCTGTAAGACAAAGCTAGATGGAGAAAGAATGATTGCAGTCCTTCTGTGAAGAGCATTTATATTTGCCGTTTTCCCCTTCCATTTGAAGTAGAAGGTCTTCAACTTCATTTGAGATTAATTGTTCTCAACCCATGGTACTACTTTTGAGAAAATAGTTTCCTTGTTAGTCTTTCTTTTTGGTTATATATTTAGGAAAGGATGCTTTGGAGAAGATGACAAAGATTGAGCATACAAGTTGGAAAATGAAATTGAAGTGACAGCTAAGGTTTGTCAACACTTTTCTAAGAAATTTGCAGATTGGAGAACTGCCCTCAACTTGCAACAACTTCTTTCCTGGAGATATGCTATGGTTATCATGTGATTTATTTTCCTTTTAAAAAGAATATCTAATCTGAACAGGTGGTAGACACTGTCTCTCTTTAAAAGATTTTTCTATAAAAAATGAGGCCAAACAAGCGAGGTAACTTCTGCATCAGTCAACATTTTGTTGTTACTCTCTCCATTTTTTCTCTTAGGCAGTAAGAAGAAAATGCTACAAGATTGATAGATTCTTGCTAAGATCCTAGATTTCTTCTAACACTTATTTTTTCATCTTAAAAAGCATTAATTTAATATTATAATCCTGATATTATATGAAATATTATTTTAAAATAAAAATATTATAGCATAGTTTTAATAGTGACACAATAGATTCTGTAATTTATGTCCAGTTTACTTTACTCTTAACCAATAATACATAAATTTCACTTTTACAGTCACTGTCTAGTAGCACACCAGGTTCTCACATTTCCCATTTTCTTATTCATTACTGTAGTGCCACGACATATTTGATCTGCCGTTCCTAACAGATTGCATCTTAGATTCTCCTATACTCAAACACTTAGAGACTGAGAGACTGAAATTCTGTGAAATACTTTAATCCCATTCTCTTGATGGCCTGGCATCTATTTGGTGCTGTTTTACTCTTATTTGCAGATGTATAGCTAATTTGTTAGCTAGCTGAGTGCACAATCCTTAGTCTGATTGCTCACATAACTGCCAAAATACAAAATCAAATTTGATTAGTCTTCCAAATTATTATCCCACATAAGAGCCCTATTAACGAGGAACTCCTTATTTCCAGAGTTCTGTTCCAATGTCAGGTTTTGACAGTATTAAATTTCCTCATATTAAATCAAAATCCAGTACCATATAGTTTTACCCATTTAACCTACTTGAAGCCATTTCAGTAGTTCTGGTTAACTGAGTGCTATGGTCTGAATGTTCGTGCCTCCCTCCCCAAATTTACATGTTGAAAACCTAACGCCTCAAGGTATTGGGTTTTTGGAAAGTGATGAGGTCATGAAAGCAGAGCCCTCATGAATGAGATTAGCACCCTTATTTAAGAGGCCCCAGAGAGCTAGCACCTCCCTTCTGCCATATGAGGGTACAACAAGAAGTCTCTAACCAGAAGAGGGCCCTCAGCCAGCAGTGCTGGCACCTTGATCTTGGACTTCTAGCTTCCTGTACTGTGAGAAGTAAGTTGTATGTAAGCTACCCAGTTCATGGTATTTTGTTATAGAAGCCTGAAAGACTAAAACACTGAAGGAGAATAATTTTTTCTCTACCCCCAACCCTTCACTCCTGCTTCGCTGATAAGCTACAATCTCCCAAATGTCTTGCCAGAAACACTTGCTTTTAAATTTACTTGTAGTGGCTTACCTGCTAAGACAGAGTTTACCTCTAGCTCCATTTCTTTTCATTATTTTCCAGCAGTTGCATTGTCTGTATGGAGGTAGAAACTTCCTCCACAATAGTTCTTGTATTTCTGCATGGAATATCTTCTTCTACCATTATTTCTTCCAAACTTTCTATATCCTTATGTTTCACAGATTTCTCTTAGAAATGATACATTGTTTTATTTTTATAGTTGAATTACTTAAAGTTCTAATGCAATGGTTGCATTCTTTTCCTGTAGAAATTAATCTATATAAATTCTATATATCACATAATTCTTGTTTCTATTTGTCCCATCTGTTCTATGCTTTTCCCTTCTCTCATTTCTTATATGTGTTGGATATAAAGAGTTTATTTTAACCATTTTATTTTTCTCCTCTGGACTATTTTCAAAGTGAAACTACCTGTTTGTAATATTTACTCCTTACCCAAGAAATTACAGTCTAAGTATTTAATTTGTCAAACTCAACATTTAAGTAATATGTTTATCTTCACCTTCAATCACTTTGTGACTTAAATTTATTATTGGCATACCTTTTCTCACATTTTAAAAAGTTTTTCTTGAAGCATAGATTATCTACAGTATTGTTTTAGTTTCAGGTGTATAGCATAGCAATTCAGTATTTTTGAAGATTATACTCCATTATAGGTTATTACAAGATAATGGTATAAATCCCTGTGCTATACAATACATTATTGTTTCTTATTTTATAAATATAAGCTTGTATCTGTTAAACTCATACTCCTAATTTTTCCCTCCTCCCTCTCCTCTTCCCTTTGATAACCACAAGTTTGTTTTTGTATCTGTGAGTCTGTTTCTGTATCACATATACATTCAATAGTATTATTTTTTTAGATTCTACCTATAAGTGATGGAGTATTTGTCTTTCGCTGACTTATTTCACAAAGCATAGTATTCTCTAAGTCTATTTATGTTGCTGCAAATGGCAGTATTTCATTCTTTTTTATACCTGAGTAATATTCCATTGTGTATATATGCCACCTCTTCTTAATCCAGTTGTCTATTGATAGGCACTAGGGTTACTTGCATGTCTTGGCTATTGTAAGTAGTGCTGCTATGAACATTGGGGTGTATGTACATTTTAAAATCAGTGTTTCTGATTTTTTTCTGGATCTACACCCAGGAGTGGAATTGCCGGATCATACGGTAGTTCTATTTTTAGTTTTTTGAGGAACCCCCATACTATTTTCCACAGTAGTTACTCCAATTTACATTCCCACCAACAATATATGAAGGTTTCCTTTTCTCCACATCCACCAACAATTGCTACTTGTAGACTTTTGATGATGGCCATCTGACAAGTGTGAGGTTTAACCTCATTGTGGTTTTGATTTGCATTTCTCTAATAATTAGTAATGTTGAGTATCAGTTCACGTGCCTGTTGGCCATCTGTATGTCTCCTTTGGAGAAATGTATATTCAGATCTTTTGCTCACTTTTTGATTGGCTTGTATGTTTTTTTTTTTTTGATATTGAGTTTTATGATCTGTTTGTATATTTTGTATATTAAGCCCTTGTCAGTCACATCACTTGCAATTTTTTTCCCCATTTCATAGGTTGTCTTTTCATTTTGTCAATTTCATTTGCTGTGCAAAAGATTTTAAGTTGAATTGGGTCCCATTTGTTTAGTTTTGCTTTTATTTATTTTGCCTTAGAAGACTTGGTATCAGGGTAATGGTGGCCTAGTAGAATGAAATTGGGAGTGTTCTGCCCGCTTCAATTTGTTGTAATAGTTTGAGGATAGGTATTAGCTCTTCTTTATTTGTTTGGTGAAATTACCCTGTGAAGCCATCAGATTGTGGCATGTTAGTCAAGGGAGTTCAAGCAGCTGGGTTGCTGTCAGAGATCTGGGATACTCTGGGGCGCTGTTTGTGTAGGCACCAACAGTGGCTGTCAACACTGTACCTGGACCACCCCCTAGGCCCCTAGGTTACCTCTGTGTCCCTAGATGGAGTCTTTTCCCAGGTCCTGGCTGCCCTAGGTCCAGTGTGAAGCTGTGGCGTGGAGTGAGCGGGGACAGGACGTTCACTCAGCTCATATCAGGGAGTGTGGAGAGGTGGCAGCCACTAGGGCAGACCTCTCTCTGCCTTGTCTGGTGGCGAGCCAGCACCTGCTTACTCCTCACTAGTGGAGTCTACGTTTCTCCAGCCTTTCTATCTGTCCCAGTGGTTCTCCAAGCAGGTGCAAGTGAGGTTGTCTCCTCTGCAGAGAACCTCAGGACTGGGACACCCAGTTTGTGGCTCGAACTGCTCTCTCTCCAGGGTGAATTCCCCACCCTGCAAACTCCATCTTCCTCTTAGTCACCACCCCCACCCAGGGGCACAGGTCCTGACCTGATGCTTTTTCTTCCCGTCCGGCCTGATTATGTGGGTATCTTGCTTGCAGCCTTGGTTGTATAGGAGTTCTGCTGCCAGTTTCCAGTTAGTTTTCCATGAGAATTTTTCCACAAGTGGATGTATTTTTGACATATTTGTGGAGGGAGGTGAGCTCCACATCCTCTTACTCTGCCATCTTTGTCCTCCTCTTGCCATAACTTTTCATTTTATATTGTATTTTTTTAAATTTTTATTTCTATAATACATTCTTATATTTTCAAATAGTCAATGCTTAATTAGTTTTACTTCAATTTTACCACTTACTTTTCCCTTCAGCCCTTCTTAAATCTTCCAGTTACGATGAAAACATAGCCTTTTTTTGACAACTTAAGTGAGGATTTCTTTTTACTGAAGTATAGTTGATTTACAACGTTGTGTTTGTTTCAGGTGTACAACACAGTGATTCAGTTCTATATATATATATATACGTATATATATATATATATATATACGTATATATATATATATAATTTATTTTTCAGATTCTTTTCCCTTATAGGTTTTTACAAAATATTGAATATAGTTCCCTGTGCCATACAGTAGGTCCTTGTTGGTTATCTATTTTATATATAGTAGTGTGTGTATGTTAATCCCAAACTCTTAATTTATCCCTCCCAACTTTGGTAACCATAAATTTGCTTTCTATGTCTGTGAATCTATTTCTGTTTTGTAAATAAGTTCATTCATATCTTTTTAAAATATATATTCCAAATATAAGTGATATCATATGATATTTGTCTTTCTCTGGCTTATTTGAAAATACAGCCCTAAAAATTCTTTAGCATGGTTTACTTTGTATTCGGAAAGAGTTTTATCTTGGCCATATTCTTAATATATCTTTGCCAGGAATTGATTTATTGCTTTATGGTCTATTTCAACACAGAAGAAAAGATAATTCCTCTGTCTTCTGGCTTCAACTCTTGCTACTAAGAAGTCAGCTTTCAGTCTGAATGTTGCTTTTTCAAGGAAGATATTCTTTTTTTCACTATTTTAGCTACTTCTAAGATGATCATTTTGTCTTTTATAGTTTGAAGTTTTACTAAAATGTGTCTGGGTCTATTTTCTTATATTTATCCTGCTTCAGATATTCTTTCTGCCTTAGTCTGTTTGTCCTGCTATAATAAAAATAGCAAAAGCTAGGTGGCTTATAATCAACACTTATTTATTTTACTTCTTTTCACTGTAGCCTCACAGAGCAGAAGGGGCAAAGGAACTCTCTCAAACCTTTCTTATAAGGGCATAGATCTTATTCATGAGGGCACTGCCCTCATGACCTAATTTTCTCCCAATGGCCCTACTTCTAATACTATCACCCTTAGGGATTAGGTTACAGAATATGAATTTTGGAGGACCCAAACATTGGAACCATAGCAATTCTTTTGATTATGTAATGTGTGGATTGATATCTTTCATAAGTTCTGAAAAATTCTCAGCTAAGATCTTTTCTAATATGGTTTTCCCCAGTCACTCTATTGTCTCCTCCTGGAACTATGATAAGATACATATTTGGTGCATATTATATTTACATCTCTTATAGTTGCCTCATATTTTGCATCTTTTTCTTTGCTATATTATGATTATTTTTTCTGTCAATTCTCTGTTAGATCTAGTATAATATAAAAGTTATCTGTTGACCTACTCAAAATGGGTAACTGAAGAGTGTTTAATGAAGGGGTGGTTTACAAAGTACAAATAGGATTAAGGAAAGCCAGTAAGGGATGGTAAAATACCCCTGGCTTAGCAGCATCAGGAAGCACCTGCCACCCCTAGTCCTGAAGGAGGAAGTGGAGTGAGTTATAATAATCCATCAAGACCCAGAGCTATTAGGGAGGGGGCTGCCCTGGTCCAGCAGGAAAAGAGCCAGGGGGCTAAATCTCAACTTGCCTCTTCTACCCCAAATTGTATCTTCTAACGATCTTCTGATGATCTCCTAATGGCCAAACCCAACTTGAAGACATGGGGGCAATGAAGCCTGGAACATAGATTAGGATGGAGAATACATTTGAAAGGGTAAAAGTTTCTGCTGAAAAATCTGCTGATAGTCTTTTGGAGGTTCACTTGT